>NC_139830.1:5830671-5860671 GCF_963691815.1 Echiichthys vipera | reverse complement strand
CTTAGGGCGCACTCACACACCCGTGCCCTGTGCTTTGGGGTACTTGTCCCCCCCTCCCTCTTCCCCCGTGGGCCGGGCCCATTTGCACTCACACTGCCTGGGCCTCGCGCGAATGCTTCTTGCTGCCTATACGTCATCACGCCGTAACACTTCACGCGCATTGATTGACGTCATCACGATGCGCCGCTTTGTTTACAGATCTTTCCATAGACCTCTGAGTTTTTGTGCGTCTTGTCGACTGTTTTTTAATATTTTCATCGACCAAATCTGCAGTAAACACTCCACCTCCGCATCACACCAACGTGAACCTTTTGCCGCCATTGTCATTGTAAATGTCCGTGCATGGTCTGTCTTTTTTTTCTATGCCCGAACAGGCGCACATAAAATGACGTCAGAACCACCTTAGGCCTCGTGCTTGTACATGGGCAAACGGGCTTTACAAAAGCCCACTTCTCCCAAACAGTCCGTGGCCGGCAAACGGCAAACGGCTAGGCACGGTACGGTTGCACTCACACTGTTCAAATGATCTAGACTTTATCCGTAAAACCTGTTTGGGCACGGCACGGATGGACAATGTGAGTGCGCCCTTATTTCTCAAGTTCAAGCCAAGTCTTGATACCATTATAACAAGACCAGATCAAGTCTCAAGTCCTTGATGATGAGTCCTGTCATAACAAGTATCAAGTCATGTCTCCTTTCCCTAAAAACAAGCTCTCAAGTCATCCATTACAAGTCATTTGAGTCAAGCCATGTAATGAGGAAAATAGTCATGTCTTCCCTAATGCCAATTCTTCAGAAGAGGAGTGTAAGTTGCAAGTCCTCTCTTGAATGCAGGCCGTTAAATAAATGGGCACAGAGCAGGACTGATCCTCTTTTTTTACATAGCTAAGAATTAAGCTCAGCCTGCTGCCATCATAGTCTTTCTGTGTGGTTTCAGGAGGTTCTAAGTGTGAAATGACGTCTTTTTGTACGTGTGAGTTTATAAGAAGTGTGCAGGAAACTTTCTTTGCATGTTTCTGCTGTGTCATTGAGTGTGTAGGTGTGTGTGTGTTTGTTCCTGTTCACACATTCTGTTTCCCCACAATATTTTGTTTTTAAGTTTCTGCCGCACAGAAGACTTTTGATTTCACTTTCTGGTTAAAGGGAGTACAAAAGCCAACTAATAGAAAACAACAGCACAGTAAAAGCTGCTGTTCTTTGCCATTCATCATATTAATCTGGACCAAATGGGTTCACTGAATCCCCTCTTTTTACAGAGAGTCTCTCCCTTTAGCCTTTGTCCTCTCCTCCTGCTCACCTTTTGTATTTTTCCCCGAACAATTTGTCTTACTAAGGCCAAATAACACTCCCAAACTCTCCACCTAGACTCTCTGCCAACCCAAATAGTTTTTAAGAGAGAAAGTTTATGTGCAGTGCGGCCCTTCCCTCCGACTGGCTAAAGCACTTCCTGGATTGAGGGTGGCTGTCAGAATCTGCAGTGAAGATTTATTGTGCACATCCCACCCTGACCTCAAGGGTGGTGGGAGAAAAGGTTGAGAAAGAGAGATGAATTGAAGAAGAGATAGAGATAGAGAGCCGGAGGAATAAGTGAGCCTGGAAGAGGGCTGGTAAATTTGGTGTAGGAGTATCGGTGGTGCACGCGTTGTCAGGATTTAGGTAATCAAGAGGAGGCGTGTGATGGATGTAGTGTTGCAGTAGGTGAGATGGCACAATGGCCCCCACAACACCCACCCCATTCTAGTGCGTCTCCTTACACTTCTGGGCAAAGAGTCTGTGGCAACTTTCCACACTGCTTGTTTTTTTATTGACAGTTTGAACCTGTGGGACAATGTCACGCAGGTTCAAACTGAAAACTTTATTTTCTCGCTAAGGCTGCTGCTGTTGTTTTACAATCCCTCTTCTCTCTCTCCATTACCCGACTCTTCTCCTTCATTCAGGCATCCACCTTCCCTCACCGTCCGCCTCACAGGGAATCAGCATTCATACCTCCTACACACTATTGTGCCTGCAGTTTTTACTGCGCCACCACCAGGAATCAGGAGCCAGGAGTATCAATAACTAAATCACCAAACATCAAAAATATTTCTTTGAAATTTTACAAGCTTATTGAAGCGGGCCTAGGGTTATTTATTCAGAGAAGAAATTTCCATATGCCTATCTACAAATACATGTGTCTCATGTGCAATCATTATCAGCACTCCAAGTGGAGACGACATCTGCATTACTAAAAATATTACACCAATGTCACACAGAGACTACCTTTAAATATTTTCTCCAAGCAGTGGAGCCAAAACCACAAAGGAAGTGAGGAAAAAGCGTGTCTGACCTACTTTGCTTCTCTTCTCTAGTCTTCTCTTTGCTTAAAGAAAATTCAGGTATGATGTTTATTAATTCAAAAGATAATTTTGCATATTAAGAAGGTTGGGGTTTGTCATAGGTTTGTCGTTGTACCACTTAGTTGAGTGTGAAATCGCTCAGGGAACTATATCTCTCTTGCACAATAAATATAACTTAGCTTGCTCGCTAGCCTGCTAGCTTGCTAACTTGCTATATTCCACAACACACGTAACATTCTCTTACCTGATGTGTTTTATCCAGCGGCTATTTTTATCAACTAGGAAGCGAAAGAACGAGCAAGACTCGTTATTTGTGCGAGTGATGATACATCCTGTTAAATCCATGCTCACTTGCACCATTTTGAAGTGAGTAGTCTTTCCAACTATGTATTTCGAAGCCTTATATGCCTACTCAACAGTTTTGCAATGAGCTGTGGCTCTTTTGAGTTGCAAAATTACACCATATGTTTACTTCATGGCACAAATCAAACAGGATCAAATAATTATTTGTCTTTCTCCCTTCACTACATTAGGCCAATGGTGGTCAACAGGAAGAGGAATGGCTTTGCCTCATTATGTACATGACCCTTTAGAAAATCACACAAATATCACTATTTGGGAAGTTAAGGACATGAGTTACTTAGTTCATATGGATTAAAAGATAGATGGCTAAATGTTGTCTTCCTTTCATGGCATCCATGTAACCCAGACCTAGCTATGACTTATGATAGTTTTGTGTTTAATGTAACCTAAAAGTCTGATTACTTTGTACAGACCCTCAACCCTTAAAGGCTTCGCTCTCCATCCTTGCAAATCCCACTTAATCCCTGCGCATACTGCTCTCACGGGGGAGTCCCTGGTGTTAGACTGGCCCCATTCCAAACCAATGGTTATGACACTTAGATCAGAGGGTTTCTGTCTGATTTGGATTCAACGTACTGTAGCAACAGCAACAAGTAACAAGTGTTACAGCATGCATGCATTTTTATACCAGATCAGCCAGACGACTAAAGGGAGAAGAGGATGGAAAGGAGAGGGTGATACTGTATGGACCATTTTAAATTTATTGTCCACATATTGTTTGGTTCATATCATCAACCTCTGATATGAGAGAAGAAATCCCCCTTATCCCAGCCAAAACATTGCGTGTTTACAACCTGTCCAAAGATATCACTATCAGCGCTCAACCACTGGATAGCGATCCAGACAGTGATTTACAGCACGGGCTACAACACAGCTAGATTCTGTGGTGCAGCTCCCAGGTTGCAATGCTCAGCTGAGTTTCATACTGGGGATAAACATGGGGTAAAATAAGGTAAACACAGTTTCTCTAAGTGAATAATCTCTGTTTGCTAGCAGACCCAAAGTTAAACGCGTTGGGGACCTTTGGATCCAGAAAAAACTTATTTGGGCCCAAATGTTCTCAAAACTAGCACTAAGAAAAGGTGTGTGTGTGTGTGTGTGTCTGTGTGTGTGTGTGTGTGTGTTTAAGGTGTGCAAGAAATTAAAAGACTATATATTATATATGCTGACAGACTGATGGTATAAAGCAGTGATACTTTACTACTGGCCCAAAACAAATTGATTCAAACTGGGATTTTTTTGCCCCCCCAACAGAGGTCCGGGCTAAGCTAACTGGTCCCCTGACCTCCTGTCATCTTTTAAAAAGTGGCCCCTGGGCAAAGGAAGTTCCCATGGTATATAGTCTAGTTATATAATACATAAACCACAGCAGTTAAAAGGTGAGATTTACGCTTTTATATTACGTTCTTGCTTTTGCATGCTCCCCCTTCCCCACTTGTTATGTCCAGAAGTAAACAAAGTCCTGTCAGCAGATCACAAATCAATTTTAAATTATAGCAGGGATTTGATTTTTATTTTCTTCCTTTGTGATACTGTAAATCAGTGACACACTCTGAAAACCACTGGCTACATTTAAGTGAAAAGCAGATGAATAGTGTGTAAGATGTTTAACCATACCAGGGGAGGAGGGTTTGTGTTTGCCCACATTGATTTACCCCAGACATCAAATCATTCTGCAGCAGGTGTATGTGCCATATCTTTTGTTTTCCATTACATTTTATGGCAGTCTAAAAATGTCCTTGTGCTGGCTCTAAAACAGACTCTGCCTACCTTTTTTTACCCTCCCTTTGTGTTAGCACGTTTGTTTTTCTTTGTTCCCTCCCTATGTTGCTGGTGTGCGATAGACTTGTTTTATTCATAGGAAATTATAAAGGACACATGTAACATAACAAAGAGGGCTTCTGATGGATAATTAGCTGCTGTCCCACAAATCAACACACCTCCTGAGCCCCTGACAAGCACTTGCATCATGGGATTATTATTCTGTATAGCTTGTATTCGTGTGTTCACATGAGCATGAGCATGTAAACCTGTGCATTTAACAACCGAACCACTGTGAGCCATCCCTCAGACAAAATCGAGACAACAATGGAATGAGTGGGTTATACTGGGGACTACATTTTTGAGCTATGTCTTTTAAAGCGCATATTTGTTTACAGAACATTTGTTTCTGGCAAATTGGCACCATGTAAAAGAAGGAGTTAGCTATGCAAAGTGCCCATGAAGGGGACTTGATGGTTCTCAGGCTGGAGTTAAAAGGAGTGTCTTCTTTTCTATGACTTCTAAGCTAATTTTAGGGTGTTAAATGGACATTTAAGATATTAGCATAGGAAGGTGTAAGTCATATTGGATCCAAAAGTATGTGTATCATGTCTGTGTGGCCCAAGAAGAAGTGCAATTGTTGCTGCAAATTACGGCAATCTGGCGCTGAGGCTTTCAAAGTACCTTGATTGCTTGTGTGTCACAGCCACTGCTGCAGCTCCACCTGCTCACTATGTTGATGAGTGTGTCATTAGGCCAAGCTCATGAAGCATGAAACACACAGTAAAAATACTTTGGATTAGTTTAGTTTATTTACATCAGGGAAAATGTACAAAAGAAAATCTAAAAATTTAGCTACTAGCTACTTTCCATCTGCCCTGCTCAGGTGAAAGGACACAACAGAGCAAAACCATCTACGCTACCAAAGGACCAACAAGCCATTAGTGCCTGTGCAGGCCCATACATACGCCCTAAACCGTGAAAGGACCAGAACTAAAAGGAAACAATGGATCACTTTGGTCTTTCTAGACTAAGAAAACCAAAGCAAACCTCATATTTGAAGACAATCTATGGTAGGCAGACAACCTGTTGCATTAAGGAAATTACATTACATGGTACTGACACCCCCAAATTTGTAATATTACACAGTATTTTTCTCCACTTTAACCATTTCTCTATAGTCTATATAAACCCAAACCCAAAGTCAATGTGATCAGTCTCACTAAAATGGTCTTTAAAGCCTAAAAACCCTGTGGATATTATTGTGTGTGCGTGTGTGCGTGTGTGTGTGTGTGTGTGTGTGCGTGTGTGTGTGCGTACGTGCGTGCGTGTGTGTGTGTGCGGCCCATTATGAGCTCATGGAGAGGTCATTTGGCTGTTGACTCCCAGCCTCTGCCGGGAGCGGCTGGATAATTGCTACCCTAATTAGTCACTTTTGCCAACCGGTAATTCATAGTCACCTTCAAGTACTTGTCTCACACACACATATACACACACACGCACACACGTTAGCTGGGCCTCCACTATCACTTTTCTTTTAATTGTTTCTTCTATTTAGAATTACAAGCTTTCAGACATCCAATTTTGGATGCTTACGACAATTGACATGATAATGGTTTCCATGTTGACACTGAGTTGATGATGATTTATGGAAATTATGCTTTAGCAAACAACACTTTTGAAAATGAATGTGGAGTCTAAGTGTTTCTGAGGCCAGGCAAACAAGACACATAAGCCATAGCTGTAATGGCACCGACATGCTGTGTCACATCAATATTCAACATTACTTCTGATGTTATACAATCTATAAAACCACGTTAGCGTGTGTCTGTCGATGCTAAATGAGCACTTATGTTTATTTTTGCCGGTGTTTGACCCTGCATTCTCTTGTTTAGATTGCCTCAATTCCTATACTCTGCAGTCCTTGTCACCGCTGACTCTTATGTTGCTGCAACAGCCTTTCTTGGTCTGATATGACCAGTAGCTTATGATGCTAGTCATTGAGAAAAAAACAAAACATGGATAAAAAGGAAATGTGCCACTCAGGATTATGGTAGAATGCATGCTTTTATAAACCAAATCACTGATCATCTAAGAGTGATTTAGTCAAAGGCAAGAGCCTTGGTCAAGGACAATGACAAGAGTATCTGTATCTCCTATTATTCATATTTTTTTGGGAGGCAATGAAACCAGAGCGCCCTGAGAAAACTCAACAAAACTCCTAACAGGACATCCTTTCCCTGCTGTTACAACTACCTGTAACCACTGAGCTGCTGCATTTATAACATGTTCAATTTTACTTCTGTTTGCAATATTTTTTTAGATTTCATATGAAGGAGACAGTAGCATTAGACTGATGCTCCCAACTAGCACTTCTAACATTAAATTCTAATATTGTAAATTTGATATTTTAAATATATAGTTATATATACAGTATATACTGTTTTATATTTCTGTTTGTACAAATATATGTTATCTGTATAATATCGTTGTTGTTAAATATGTTGTTTGTATAGGCTACACAGTGGTGTAGTGGTTAGCACTGTTCGCATCCTGGCTGGGGCCTCCCTGTGTGGAGTTTGCATGTTCTTCCCGTGTATGAGTGGGTCTTCTTCGGGTTCTCCGGTTTCCTCCCACAGTCCAAAGACATGCACGTGTTAGGTTAATTGATGACTCTAAAATTGCCTGTAGGTGTGAATGGTTGTCTGTCTCTGTTCGTCTCTATGTGTCCTGCGATAGGCTGGCGTCCTGTCCAGGGTGTTCCCACGCCTCACGCCCAATGCCAGCTGGGATCGGCTCCAGCCCCCCCGCAACCCCGACAGGACCAAGCGGTTGAAGATGAAGAGATGAAGATGATTTTGATTCTGAAAGTCATTTGACCTAAGCAGTACACAATTTCAAGCCCCCTTCCCACTGGACTCAAACAGTAACACCCACTGACATCTGTCTTTTGTCTTTAGTGGGAGTGGTTGTGGTTATGAGCATTGATTACCAGGACAAATGCAATAGTCAAGGGTATTTGTCGGCGTTCAGCAGTGATAAAAACAAGGCACCTGGGTGGACACGCAAATGTTCACTCCTATCTGCCAATGCAATGCAAAGCAATGCCCTTCTGCTACTCATTTGTAATCTCAGCCACTAATGTTGTCCTTCTCTTACCAAGCAATACTTGGACTTAATTCCAAATTAGTCGCACCAAGTTTAAAAGAGAGACTGATTAAGTCATAGATATAAAAATGAGAAAGATGTACGCACTCTACTGGCAATGGGAATGTAGTCTGTCACGTCCATTTAGCGGGGTTTCCTGTATTTAAAAAACCTGCACATATACACTAATCTTGTTGAGGAAAGGGTATCACGGTGATGTCCCGCTACCTCTCCTTTGTCATAAGTTATTTTGGGACCCTTCCATCCAATCCCCTAGCCAATCCAATCTCTCCTGTTTACACCTCTGCTTTCACTTTGCCTCTACAGTAACTTTCTCATTCCTTTCCTGGCTCCTCCTCCACACCCCTCCTTAAAGTCACCTTGTTTCCAATGCTCATCAATCTCTGTTGTGGATCCTTCCTCCAGCAGGCCCTATAGGCCCTCCTACCTGTCTATACTCACTCCACCTCTTTACTTCCTCTCTCTTCCATCTCTCTCTCTCTCTCTCTCTCTCTCTCTCTCTCTCTTTCTCAGTCCTGTTCCTCTCATCCAGACTAGAAGCTAAGAATAACCTCATGTTTATGGGCCAACCCGTTTTCATTCCCAGGGTGTCATATACAGGCGTTACAGGTGTCACAGCCCTTGGCGTTGAGTCTGATGCACAAGACACCCTTGAGAATTTGCATAAAACGCACCAGGCTTTCAACTGTTAACCCATCTGAAATAGAAAAAAGGAATTAAGACTGATAATGTATGTGTATGGAGGAGGTTGAGTGGTGTACGAATCAAACGAAGACGAGGCTTTCACCCAGAAGACCACGGCCCTGTGTCCTGTTGATGTTCCGCGTGTCCAGTGCGTCCCTGTAGTTTCGTTACAAAACACATTGATTGAACTTCACCTACGATCTTTTCCTAAACCGAACTATACCCCACCCTCCTTCACTGTCATTCCTCTGCCCTTCTACCTTCCGATCTCAGATCATATTCTCTCCCCTCATTCTTCTTCCTTCCCTATCTCATTCCTCCATCTGCTGTTTGAAGTTAGAAGGTTGCATTGGGTGACAGATCTCTTAAAGACTTTCAACTCCAAAGGACTGGAGGCAACGACACCCACAGTTAGGTTCTAGTGGAGAGACAGGAAGAGAAGAAAAGAGACCGAATAAACCGCAGAGAGAAAAAGAGAGTGAGATAGAGGGAGGCAGCGATGTTGTTTTCTTCTCGCCATCGAGTGCCCCCAAGAGATGGTGAAGGATCTTTTGATGTGTGATGTTTCTGTTCTCTACCTCTCTCCACTCTCTCTTCCACTTTATTTTCTTTGTCTTCTGGTTGTTTCATGCCTTCCCTCGCCTTTGTTTGTGTGTGTGTTTTTTTTTCATTCATTCCTTCCCTCTGTCAATTTGCATCAGGCAGGGACCAAAGAAGTGGAGGGATTGGGGAGTAGAAACTTTTCGCTTTCATAAGCAAGGCAAGCCAGAGCTGCTCTTCTCAACTTTAACTTTGGAGCTTTGAAGTTTTTGAAGATGACACTTAATGGGGCCAGATTGGTGTCTGTGCATGCATGTATGCATTTCTGTTTGCGGGTAGGTGTTATTACAAGCCGTGGAATTGCTGTCTTGCACTTTGTCACACGAAGGCACACTCAATACTTTTTTCAGTAGTGTACAGCTTTGAGTTTGTGCCATAGTGGATGGTTCTCTGAGATATTTCCAATCTTGAGGTTTTGTAATGGACTTTGATTCCAACACGTTTTCTCCATCCCTGTCCAGCTGGCTTCTTCCCATGCATAACAGTGCACCTGTTCTCTCAAGCTCTAATCATATCTCTGACAAGATGCCGAGCTTTCGTGTCACCTCCATCAACTGCATTAACTTGCACTGTAATCTGGAAGTTAATCATTTCTGGAGAAACAACTGCCTGGTGAAATTTAGCTACTGAGTGAGTGGAGATCAAGATGATATTTATTTTTTATCCTGTTTGCAGAAAGATCCACATGCATGCACATGATAATACAAAGGCCCCCAAAGATTGTATTTTTTCATCTTGTCGGCAAAAGATAAAAATTTGTGCACACAAGAAAATAACTTGTGTACACAGCATATTATGTTGTTCGCACATGATCCGTATCTTACGCATGCAGCCATTTTATCTTGGGCAAACAAGATAAAACGTGTTTGTTGGACTCCGGCTTTTGAAGCGTCAGTAGCGCAACACATCATGTTTGGCCTGATGTTGATAGTAAAGCCATGCTGCTACCTAAATTAAATAAATGTCCCTGTATAGCAGCCAGTTATCATACCTTTTAAGTTACTGTGCGATTCTTCGTCAATCAGGACGGCAGAGCTTTGAAGAACAGCAGTATATCAATGATAGCTGCCAATTGACGGATAGATTTACTCGAAGAGAAGTCACAAGCTCTTCCTCTGCTTTACAAAGTCTTATTGACATAAGTGGCTACATAATTCTCTCCTTCTACTCCCCGAGAGAGATCTCCAACTGACAGCCCAGCCCGACAGAGGCAGCCTTTTCTCGGGCAAGAACGCCTTGCCATCTCCCCCTTTGAAGCCTGCATGAGGAAGTCACCCACTAGGCGCTCAGATCCCACATGGGCCTGAGCTCCCTTTGAAATACTGAACAGTGAAAACGTGGAGGAAGCGGCAGAGCATGGGAAGTGACGGTCTGCTTGTGCAAATGTCAGAGGGATTACTGCGTGTGCATGTGAATGTTTTACACTTGGCACATGAGTAATGAGTTGTAACCAGATTGGAAAAAAACATCTGTGAGGTCGAGATTATACAACAGACATGTTAAAGCATTGGTGTCCAATCCTGCTCCTGGAGGGCCGCTGCCCTGCATGCTTTAGGTTTTAGGTTGAGTCTAACGATTGACAAACCTGTGATGAGCTTCAGCTGCTGAAATATTAGAATCAGGTGTGTTAGAGCTGGGGGAAACCTAAAACATGCAGGGCAGCGGCCCTCCAAGAGTAGGGTTGGACACCTCTGCTTTAAAGATTAAGAGCAGCAGTGCAACATGTACTAAATATGTATCCTGGAGACACATTGAAATCACATCATGTGTATGTGTTTATGTATGTCCTAACACATTTTTATGTGTTGTTTTTATGTCTAAACGAGCCAATTAAAGTCAATCCCATTATCAATCACGTCTGCAGCACCCTCAGTTCAACAATCATATTATCCCCACATTGATTCTGAGAACCGAGTCAGCACATCGACATGCTGCATATGTGTTAAGCAGCTGTGAGGAATGATCACCAATAGGCCAGATGTTGTATCTCGCACCTCGATAGCAGTGAAAATGAACCGGATTGATTAGAGCTCCCATCTGCTGCGCCAGCACGATGTTGATAAGCCGGCTGCGGAACCCTCTTCATTAGAGAGGGAGGTTACCCAAGGCTAAGTGTTCAAAGGCTGTCTCGGGTTATATCAGAGGAGCTGAGAGGAAGAGGTGAAGTGCGGCTCGATGAGTGTTGGCACTGCTGAGGTAAAGCGTAGCCTAAAGCAGAGGAAGAGGAAGGAGAGACAGATGCACTCACAGACACACAGACAGTCATGAGTGGGCATGTGCATCAATTAAAATGCACAGCAAGGCAGAGTAAATGGTCAAGCATGCTGAAGAGTGGCACAGTCAAGCATTTTTCAGGAGAGGTTAAGCAGGTAATGTACTCTCGGATTTAAGTAAGTGCTGAACACAGAGGAAAACATCCCTCCTAACGGAGACAATACACTGTACCATAGATTTCTATCCTTGGCATAAAGAGGACAAGACATTTGATTTAATGCCCCTTTGCATGATTTCGAGATTACACTGAAAAGTAAAATAATTTGAAAAACGCTTCCTTTCATCAGTGGTCTGCCAAAACGTTCCTAAGTGCACCTTTAACCAATTTATATTTTAAAATTCGAAGGATTAAAAGGAATAATTGAGCTATTATCTGTTTTTATGTTTTTCTGAATATAATAACTGTCATTTTGCTGGAGACAGACAGAGACATTGTGTTCTGCTTGTATGATGATTTGTGTGTGTATGGGCAACTGGTTTACTTCATCTCTTTGAACCGATATCTGCATGTGAATCCAGAATCTGTAGGGTCAAGATTCTGGTATGTGAAGCATTCTGGTGATATGTAGATGTGTGTTTATAGAGGTCAGGCAAAATGTGAAATGTGAACCTAAAACAGCTACAAACAGTATCGACCAAGACTGTAAACAATGACCAACACACTGACGAGGACGTCTTGGCCTGGATATCTATTATCCAGATATGTGCTGTCTACACCAGAATAACAGAAATATTGGCTCCCAGAGGCTAAATCATCGATAGCCGATGGGTTCAAAGACTGGGGTTTACTGAACTCATGTTTCAAGTCAACTATGGAGATGGAGACATAGAGGGGACAACGGATGATGCCCAATAAGAAAATAATCCAGACACACTGTACACGTCAATTTAAAGTGTAGCTTTTTAAAACCCTACGTACCCAAAAGGTACCCAGTAACACCACCATCAGTGACTGAACCGAGTCCATCAGTCTGCTATCCCCAACATGCTGTATGTGTTTGCAGTTCACATTAGAATGATGATTGGTACTGAAATATTGTTTTTTGATGAATCAAGGAGCTTTTGTATATCATGGGGAGGTCCAAGGCCAAAATTGGACAGTCTTTAAGTTGTTCTCTGTGCAAGCTAAAGGCTGGTTTAACTCTTGATTGTTTCTGTTTTGATGCGGTTACACCACACCACGAAATAATTTCAAAATATTAGGCATGCTGATAGACTTTGTGCTAAGCTATGCTAATCAACTGCAGGATGTAGCTTCATATTTAGTGTACTGAGTGGTACCAATCTTCCAATCTAACTCCAAATTTTCAAACTTTTTCTTTTTAAGTGGAAATCTGCAGTAGCTAGGGACCGTTTTTCCCTTAATAACACACTCTCTCTCTCTCTCTCTCTCTCTGTCGCTCCCTCTCTCCCTCTCTCCCTCTCTCCCTCTCTCTCTCTCTCTCTCTCTCTCTCTCTCTCTCTCTCTCTCTCTCTCTCTCTCTCTCTCTCTCTCTCTCTGACAGATCTGTGACAAGGAGTGGCATTACTACGTCATCAACGTAGAGTTCCCAGTGGTGACGCTCTACGTGGACGGAGTGACCTACGACCCCTACCTGGTTACTGACGACTGGCCCATCCACCCCTCGCAGATTGACGTGCAGCTCACAGTCGGTGCCTGCTGGCAAGGTGAGTGGGCAGAGCTAAGTGACTGAGGTGATGATGAAGCCCATGGGGATAGAGGTGGTGATGATGGTGATAATGAAACAGTGAAAAGCCTGTCACTGAAATAAAGGTTAAATAGAACAGATGAGGTATATTAGGTATTCTGCTGATTGAATATGGCTTCTTAGTACAAGAACATGACTAATATTTTCAGAAGGACTATGACTAAGGGACTCATTGAGTGTGGAACATGTTCTTTGGCCTTGAATGAACAATGATATGAAGAGGAGCACTTAATGTGCCTTTGACAAATGATTGAACCAGTGTGAATGAAGGCGTACAATTAAACTGTATTCAAACTGAGAGCTGCCACTAATTGCACGAATGTAGAAAGGGCACTTTTTCCACACAGTACCACTGAGCATTGATTTGATAGCCCAAATGAGACGGCTCAGCGATGCCTAGCCTCAGATAAAGAGTCAAGATCTCTTTTTTGCGGGAGCAGGTCATCCTTTGTCGCTTTCATCTGCGGCAATGAACCCCTCTTCCTCTTCCTCCTCCTCCTCCTCCCAGTGATTTCATTGAACACTGCAAGGCTTTAGGGGGATTAAAAGGGTATTGACTTGAGAAGGGAGTTCAGAGACTGTTTCTACTTTTATTGTTGGGGACTAAGCCTCAGTAAAGAGTTGTAAAAGTAATACTGAAATCTTAACATAAGCCATTAGCCACAACAGACTGCCTTTTCAAAGCACTAAGCTTTAAGTGTCCAGCACGTTGATTGCAAACATGTTGCAAAGATGAGCTCATTTATCGTCGAACTGGCTCCTTAAGCTCCGGCTTTGAACAGTGCTGAAAAGAAATTCAACATTTGTAGAAGTGCAGTAGTGGGCTTATTTCTGTTGTTTCTGTTGCACTTCTGAATGGCAGAGAAATGTAAAATGATAATTTTAGAGTTCAGACAGGACAATGTGATGTAAAAATGGATGGCATCGTAAGTCAAAAAGATTTATGGGCTCGCTGCGGACAACAGTCATATTTTGCCATATTTAATTCGATTTTATGATATGATTTCACGGGTCATAACATTTAACTGGTCAGTTAGCATTGTCTAATGGAAGTAAATTCTGTCCCGACAACAGCAAACGAGTAAAATTGAGAGGTATCATATATCAGATAGTTATCCAAAGAAAGCATTATAGTGTGGCGTAATAATATTTTAGGGTTTCTAATTAAACCTGCCTCCAACTGCCATTAGGGGCAGCTAACACTCATGAATCATTTTTTATTAGTGGGGCAGTTTCAGTGTCCGAGGATCTTCGGAAGCTATTTAAATCCTGATAACAATTATTTTCTAACTTTTAGGTCAAATGTACTCCCGTTTAAAGATAATGAATATCACTAGTATGGATTCTGGACAATGTTTGTCCACGATTGCCGTCATAGTCTGACTATACCGTAACATATTGAAGCTGTAAGTTGAGAGGGGGTGACCAGTGCCAGTGACATGATAAATGTGTAAGCAATGAGTTACTGTAAAGTTGAACTGATATTTTCCACCACTGCATAACTGTGAGGCTAAGTTTCATCATGTTTTACATCCAACAACGTATACGTTCTTTAAGGTTGGCATGAAAGCTGTAAATCAAACTCTGGTGCGGACTTAACCAATCCAAGTGGCACCCGAGTCCACTCTGTGTGGTCTTGGTATATATCCAAAAAGCCAAGCTGCTATTTAATACATCTGCTAAATGTGAACTGTTAAGAAAGTGACTTTCTGATCTATAAAAGTGGTTTATAGCTACTTTTTTTATAAAAGATTGGACTTTGGGAACACATATCACTGAAATAATGTTTAAAAGGAGCCAAAACAGGGATGTGTTGAGCCTTCCTTACATCCTACTCCATGTATCTTAGCAGTTCCTCAGTAAAGAGTGAGTGAAACATGGTGATCACACACTGTAGACAACAGGGCAGACAGGTGTTTTCTTTGTGTGTGTGTGTGTGTGTGTGTGTGTGTGTGTGTGTGTGTGTGTGTGTGTGTGTGTGTGTGTGTACATGTGTACAGACACGTGTAAAAGTTTGATTGATGGATTGATACTGGCCCTATACAGATGTCCACAAAGTCGTCCTGACCCACGCTGCACATGGACACATGACTAAATGAATGTGACAGGACACCTTGCGACTGTATTGATTTAGAAAGTCCAAAGGCTCTGATTAACCTCAAAAACAGAAACTGTAGAGTAAGAGTACAAACACACGCAGGGCATGTATGGGCTACCTATTTGTGGACACATTGTTAACACTACAGGTAAACTTCCACACTACTAGATGCTCATTAAGATGCATGAGACCCATTTAGTGTGACTTCCTGCCACAACAAAACAGTGAATTATCCAGCTGTAGACTGTGCAGTTGCACATTTTCATTCCCTCCTATTCTCGTATAGAAAGGTTGCCCTCACCCATCCTTCTTCCTTAACCTTTTAGAGTAAGTGCTGGCTGTGCAGATTTTACACAGTCAGCCTATATTTACCCTCTGACCTGGCGGAGAGTGTTCATGTTCAGTAGTGTGTAACAGTCAGGCAACGAAGAGCAACACACTCATCTCGACTGTAATCACACACTGCTACTCTGCCTCTCCGGCCTCCCTCATCACAGCGGCAAGCTTTCAAGAAGAAGTATTGATGATAACAGCACACGCATGCACAAATTAGACCATAAATATCTGGGTATATGCAGTATAATGGCTAAATTCAGGCCCTGATACAGGCGCACACATAAATCACAAAGTAAGTGAGAGACTCTCTTAACCTTAAGTAATAATCCTATTTCTAGCTCATTGATGGCTCCTCTGTCTCATCTGTTTCTCTTTTGGAAATCACGCAAATAAAGCTTAGAGAAAGGGAGAGTGAAGATCTATTGAGCAAGCGGCGCTGCACGGAGCGGGTGAAGAGAGCTGACACCACGTAAAACCCGGCCTCTGTAAAGTGGAATGATCAGCGGTTTTATCACCCGTATCATTCTTGCTCTGCAGCGTCTCGCTAATCCCCTCTCTTCTGCGTCTCTGTCTGGGACCCTTAATGGTTTCTCTGGCCACAACCTAAATTGATAACATCTGTCAGGGTGGGACAGAGAGGATAGGTGGACATTTAAGGGGAGAGCAGGAAAAAGGGAAGAAAATAGTAATTGAGTTGAGGAGGGAGAGCAGGTGAAGCATAAAGAAAGAAGAAAATGGGTTTGGCATAGCTTGGTACACGTGAATCCAAATGTGATCTTGTGGTTTTTATAAGATATAATTTGCTCCCCTGGTACCTGGCAGGGTATCAGCAAGCCCTTCAGCCGTGGCTTTGAATATGTAGAGTAGTTGTGATTGTTTTACTGAACTGAAACAAGAGTTGGATAACCAACATTCCAGTGAAGGACAGATTGCTGAAAAGAAAGATCACTTTAGGACTGCCTTACCACACAGAGAAGACACCCGTTTACTGATATGGACAACATAAAACATAATCATTGACCGTTTATACGCCTGTCAAATTTTCCGTTCTTGCACATCACAATTTACAATAATAACAGTAGCAGATTTAGCACTCAAAATGCTTCTCTTTTTGACATAATGGATCCTTGAGATCAGAATTAGAAAGACAAAAGCAGGCTTCTCATTTCTACCTAGCGATTGTTTATCATGTAGACTAGATGCGTTAATTAGGATTAATTAATTACAGAAAAAAAATGCGACAAAAAAATGATGCAACAAAAAAAATAACGTTGGTTGAAGTTACACTTTAACAATAACTCATTTTAAAGCTAGAATCCTGTAAAAGCTCTTTTATAAGCATTTGATGGCTACATGCAATATATCGTGCTAAAAGACCGAGGCCGAAGCGGTAGGCTATGTCACAACCCAGTGTCCATATTAAAAAAAAACACGGTACCAAATCGGGGGTTTACTGACTGGGCAAATGTTGGCAGAGACAGAAAACTCAAAAGAACATTGCTCGCTTCTCCGAAACTCTGGATGCAATTTGCAGGTGCATGAGTACAGAGCCTCACAAGCATGCTAGACCCAATGGAATATGAAAAGATTGATTGAGCAATAGAGAGAGAGAGCGGTGACAGAAAGGCACAGATACATTTTATTAACAACCCTAATATTTTTATCTGCCTAGTCAAGAACTGCAGTCATGGATCAGTCATCAGTCTCTCATCCAGAAGGCAGGCAGGCGAGTGACAAGCCAGTGGGTTGATATGGTCCCTGGGTAGACCCATCAGTATTCATTCTGTTGTCTTATTCAGGGGAAATAAGGGAGCTCTGGCCATAGTGTACGATGCAGCTGCAGCGGTCGTAGGGATTATCCTAACTTGAATGTCTGCATTTGCTGCAGTCCAATTCCCATATGTTTTCACACCAGAAAAATTGGGCATGATAAAGTGTTTTTACTAGTGGTCAGCTGTGTCTCCACCTGCACTGACTGACCATGCATACATCATTTAGGGCAGTGAAACATGTGCCTGCATCTTACACAGGGAATTAAGTTGACCTGGGTCAAGCTTGGGATTGTCTGACGAAGTGTAACCAAGGGGCTCTGAATTGAGGATTCGCCCGACTCCAGCTACTGTCAAATATTACAGGGTATTTCTTCAGTCACCAACTGGATTACCCTTTCAAGGGCTAGACTTATCTTATCCAGCAACTGCATGCATCTGGAAGGCCACTCAATGCACTGCAATCAAGATTCTGGACCTACTGTTACTTTTCCAAATGGAGGGTCATACTCAAGCTAGGTAGAAAGGTCAAGGAAGGTGTGTAGGCTGCATGATGCTGGGGGTAAATGTTAGGGGATAGTTAAGCGCAAGGAGCTACTTTACAGTTCCATTAGGCCTATATGACCTATAGAGAATGTACCCATTACGCAAAGGTCCTAAAGGAACTGACATCTGAGTGATCGTGTACTGTTGCTCTCCCTGACACTCTGGTGATTGCTGTTTACAAGAGCGGCAGCTTGCATGCCATCGGTGTATGAAGTGGTGTGTGAATGGATGAATATGGCAAGTAGCGTGAGAGCAATGTGAGTGGTTGAAAGACTAGGTGCTATATAAGTAAAAGGCCACTTATCATATTTAATACATGGTAAACAAAGAAAAGGAGAAGAAAATAAACTCAGTGATTGAGAACAGCAACTGACATTCAGACCATGGCCTTGAGATAATGAGTACTGCACACACGTTCACAACGGTGAGAAGGAAAAAGTAATTTTAAAAAGACACTGTTTGCTGCTTGCCTCCAACGGTCACTTTGAGCAGAGGTGTGCGGAGAGGCTAAACCAATAGATTTATAGAGAGACAAAAATACTGTTTCTTGGTACACACCGTAGCTATATCTTTGCCTAGCAGCAGCACTGCTTCACATCATCCGCAAAATGTTTTTGATGTATGAAAAGGTTTTGGATTTTTTTTTTTTTATAACAAATGCTATTAGATGAAGGGACTATTCTGTGCTTTGGTGGATTACAGCTGGAGCTGGAGAAAAGCAAAGATATGGGAAGAGGAAGTGAGGAAATAAAGGTGAAGTTTGGATACCTAAGCTAGTAACCTTTCAGCTAATGAGTAGTTTTGAGACTTCTCTTGTGTTTTTGGCCTTTACGGAGTTCAGAGAACATACTTTAAATGTGTTGACTTTTTCCTTACCTTTATCTCGCCTGGATGGGCTGGCTGAGAAACACCTGCACTTTTACAGCAGCACCCTGCCGCTTAGTCACAGAATGGAGACACAAAAACATGCATCTTAGGACCAATTATAGCCGTGATGTGGTCATCAGGACTCGTAATTAGAGAGTGGATAAGGTCAGTACTAGTTTGATGATCTTGTAGTGTGTAAGGGACTTATATGCACAGCATTCCAGCAGAGACAAACAGGACACCATGGTGATTACCATCGATTAACCCTAACCCACAAAATCAATATCTACATGAGTGACCCAAGTTTCTGTGACCCATTGTATGATTTTAAAGAACGTGTAGAGGAGCGCTGCATGTGTTCTGGTGGATCTTCTGAATACTTCTTGTACATTAGGTTTTGTTCTTGTGCACTTTGCATTTACAGTGACAATGGGTGCTAAAACACCGAAGCAAATATTGGTTACAACCAACGGCGTCTTCGCCAACCTCAAATAAATCTCATGCTTTAAATTCCAGAATCTTCTGAATTGTGTTACTGTATCTGTGCGTATGTTTGTGTGTGTAGGTGGGGAGGTGACCAAGCCACGGTTCACTCAGTACTTTCGGGGTAGCCTCTCTGGACTGACCATCCGACCGGGGAAAATTGAGAGTCAGAAAGTCATTTCCTGTCTGCAGGCCTGCAAAGAGGGACTGGACATCAACTCCCTAGAGAGTTTGGACAAGAGCATAAAGGTATCCATTTATTGTTTTTTATACTTTGGTTTTGCACAGATTAATACATCAATCAGCCTTGAAGGTGCTGCAGTGTGGATCGTGTTACCTTCAGAAAGGACCAGCCCAACTTTCCCTGTTTCCAGTCTCTATGCTAAGCTAATGCCCTGTTTTTGCAGCATGGTACGGCTGTGCGAGACTCGTATCACTGTTTTTGGTACCAGTATCTTTCATTTTTTATGTTTTCCTCGATGTAGTCAGGATTCTCAGCTGAATGCTGACACCAAAAAAGAGCAAGTCGAGCAGAATCAGGCTGAGCTGTACCATGCAGTAAAAAAAGGGACATAAGGCATAAGACATATGACTGTTGGCCATAGCTTCATATTTTATATCCAGACAGAGTGATACCAATCTTATCATGTAACTCTTGGCAGGAAAGCAAATAAGCATATTTCCCAAAAAGCTAAACTATTTATGGAAAAGTAATTCCTGGCAGCAGTACATGTTGGTTTTCTAACAACTGTCTTGACTATACTCAGTATACATACACCACGCATTCTCTGTTACGTGCACATACACAAAAACACACATTTTGATCCCAGTTGACACCAAAACACAACTTTAAATCACTGCAGCTATCACCAGTTAGCCTTTCTCAGACACCCCCCACCCCCATCATACTTCCTCCAGCTCAGCTAATCCATCTCCCTGCACTGTGGAAGATAGAGGGCAGACAAGATGGATAGGAGTTGTGTAGACTAAAAGCCGGCCCCCTACCCACCCGCCCTCAGCTTCACCATTCCCCCACTCCTGCTGCTCTTTCCATAGAGCTCTTTGTGCTGTGGAGCCGCAAAGAGATCCTAGCCTTGCCAGCCTTTTGAGAAGCCAAGGTGGGATGAGGAGAGAAGACGAGAGGAGGACAACCTCTCTGGGGCCAGTGTAGTTTATCTTTTGAGAGCTGTTTCATTTTTCTCCTTAGCCGCACACTCGTCTGGCTCCCCATAACTCCACGGGAGGCTTAAGCACAGCATTTAGCCAAGCAGGTGCAGCGCTGGCACAGCAAAATCAGAAGAGAATAATAGGGATGGAAGGAGAGACGGAGGGAGATTGAAGCAGATAGACAGCAAGTGTAGCGACAGAGAACAGAAAATGAGAGAAGACAGCAGGAGAAGGGAAGGTGTGAAGGGGAAAATGACAGAGGAGAGGGAGTGCATGGAGAGCCCCATGGAGTGCTGAAGTACTGTCACCCTGCTGCTGAGAGCCAGTTTTAGGAAATGAGAGACAGTTCTAGTAGGAGACCACTAAACCCTCTCTAAAGAAAGAAGGGCCTAAAACCCCTATCGTATAACCCTGCAGGAGAACACACACACCTCTCAAACTATCCTTGTGAGGAGAGTCCACCTGGTACTTTCTAGCCTCTTGGCTGAAATTGCCCCGCCAGTGTTTTCTTCATGTTTGGACCATTTATAAAAAAGTATATCGCTCTTATCATTATGATACTATTACCCGCCTGTCATCTATGCAGCCACTGCTTTCCATTGATTTCTGTACAGTGGGAAGATCTATTTGCAAAGGCCTGAGACTACCTTAAAATTGGTGATCCATCACCGTGAACATAAGATCTGTTTTTTTTTTAAAGTCAAAGAGCCAGTTTGTCTTTCTTTCACTTTGTCCATTGTTACATTCACACCTGACGAATCAACCGCATCCAAACTGAAACTGACGGGGATCTAACATCTCTATTTTCTCTGTTTCCCTAGTTCCACTTTAACCCAGCCCAGTCCATCTTGGTAATGGAAGGAGAGGACTTGGAAAACATGAACGTCGCTGTGAGGAAAGTTTCCTACATAAACTCTCGTCAGTTTCCCACTCCAGGGATCCGACGTCTGCACATCTCCACCGCCGTCCAGTACGTACAACACTTCTTTTCTTCCTCCCTCTTACAGTTGTCTCTTTCTCTATTCATTTTTGCATTTTCTATCTGCATTTCTTCCCTTTAGTTGTCTCCTATTTCCCCCTAGTTTCTCCGTATCTCCCTTCACAGATACGAGGAGCGTTAACCCACCTTGACATTTCTGTTAAATGCTAAGACAACACAGTAGATATCACAGCCTGACTGAAACATAATTCCCTTCTCATGCACTGATCCTAACCTCTCTCTCTCTCTCTCTCTCTCTCTCTCTCTCTCTCTCTCTCTCTCTCTCTCTCTCTCTCTGTTTCTCCTTTACTTTGCCACTTTCCTTTTCCTTTAATACACTATTTTCTGTTCACTTTCGCCACCGGGGGCCAGTTTTACATTTTTATGTCATGCATTAATAATTCTGCCAGAGGAATGAGAGAAAGAGAGATACAAAAAGAGAGGGGGGGTCGCTGGCTGGTAAAACAGCCTCCCTCGGCGGTTTTACCATTAAAATTCATGATTGTTTTAAATGTATGTAGACCCCCGCAGCGCAGCCCTGGGAATTTACTCTCCGCCCTCCTGTTGGGTTCGATGCACGGCCGTGGCCCCAGAACTATAACTAGCACAGCAGAAGGGAGCGTGTGTGCGTGCATGTTGGTGTGTGCTGCGCTGCACAGACTGCCGGTGATGAAGCAGAGTCACTGTAGCTAGCGGCACACCGATTATCAAGGAATACATTATGCAAATGATGGCAAAGCTTGCGTCATTGCTAAATGTTGTTGAAATTAAGTTTCTCTCGCAGACTGCTGACTGGGCTGCTGGATGCCATAGAAGTGTGCATGCCTGCTGTGTGTGTGTGTGTGTGTGTGTATGTGTGCGTGTGTGTGTGTGTGTGTATAAAGGATGGAAACAGCGTGAAACACTGCTTGCCTATACGTGTGCCAATTGTGTGACAGGCTCTACATTTAAAAGCATGTGCGGAGACTCACTGATTACGTGTTTTTTAACTTCCAGTTTTCTTTTATAGTCACATCCAGAAGAGACACCGTTGAAAAAGAGCTTCCAAACTAGTTACGCTGAGAGCCTGAAACATGGCCTCCTGCCATAACACTGAAAAAATCCCCCCCACCGCTACAAACAGTATCGCTCCTTACAAATGCACAGAGATGTTAAATATTTCCTGCCGAGGCAATTAAACTTGTTTCTTGCTGACGCCTAGTAACTGCAATTACTGGAGGCATTGAGAAAATAATTAAGCAAACAGCTCTAATTTTTAACAACAACCCTTGCGGACTGGCCTGTTATGTTTCTTCTTTGGGACTAACTTATTCCTCTTTCCTGAGAGTGGTTTAAAGATTATGCTTACAGAATATGCGGTCTGAAATATATAACGATAAAAAAATGTAATGTAAAAAAAGACCATAATGTCCCTTTTATGGACAATTTAATCATGTTTTTTGTCCCTCAGTGACAAAGAGCTTGCAAGTATTCAAATGTTATAATGTTGCTTGTGTCATGTCAGCCTACTAGAAACACCAACAACACGAATGTAGCCTCTAGACTTTATGTAGAGCTTTAAATTCAAAACCAATAGCAAGTAAGTACATGACATTATCGGTCAAGTTATTAAATAATTGGATTTATTACATTTGAAGTGCAGGTTTAGTTCAAATTATTTTACATTTTCAGGAATTTGTTACATTATTGAGTGTTACAGTACAAGGCCTATTTAGATTGTCAATACCTGCAAAGGAATATAGCTCAGTGGATATGTCTGATGGTTTGACATTTTTGCAGGGAAAGCACAATTATGATTAATAGATTCAGGTCTTGTGTTATTTCTGCTTTTGCTGCTGTTATAATTCAAAGTATCTGACAGACATCTGGTGCCTTGGCTGTACATTGTTATCGGAGGCTGAGACAGAATGTATAAATCAGGGTTTGTTAGATGTGTAAACCTGCTGTCAGTCACCGAGGAAGGCTCAGATAAATATACAGTACATGCATATATATATATAAACTTACAAAAGCTTCGCTGCTAGCTACTGAAAGGAAATGCAATTACTCCGTAAAAGCACAGGTGCAGAAACACTACATTACATCTGTCTGATCACTAAATGGTACGTTTTATGAGAAGCGATTACAAGAGTTTGTATACATGATAGTCTTCCCCTCAGCACCAGATGAAAGAGATGAATCAAAGATCAGAAGTAAAATGTGTGATTAACAGGGTCAATATTTTCAGTCATGTCAGAGAGAATCGTGGACCCTTAGGGATTCTTATTACACCCGATACATGCAAGTGTACAGATTATTGTTTGTACACTAGAGGTGTAAAAACACACTTTTTAGGATTCCAATTTTTACTTTGAATTATTGTCAATATTCTCCATACTATATAGTTCAGGGGTGTCAAACTGATCCAGTAAAAGGCCGTGTGGCTGCAGGTTTTCATTCCAACCAAGCAAGAACACACCTGACTTAGGGTGCACTCACACTGTCCTTCCGCACCGCGCCCCGGGCTTTAGGGTACTTGTCCCCCCTCCCTCTCCCCTCGCGCCCCAGCCCCGTTTGTACTCACACTGCCTGGGCCTCGCGCAAATGCTTCTTGCTGTCCATACGTCATCACGCCGTAACACGTCACACGCATTGATTGACGTCATCGCGATACGTCGCTTTGTTTACAAATCTTTCCGTAGACCTCAGAGTTTTTGTGCGTCTTGTCGACTGTTTTTGAATCTTTTCATCGACCAAATCTGCAGTAAACACTCCACCTCCGCATCACACCAACGTGAACCTTTCACCACCATTGTTGTTGTTGTTAAATGTCTGCGCATGGTCCCTCCTTCTATTTTCTATGTCCGAAGAGGCGCACATAAAGGACGTCAGAACTACGTAGGCCTCGTGCTCGTGTTTGTACACGTACGCGCGCTCGTGCTCATACATGTGCAAACGCGCTCTACAAAAGCCCACCTCTCTCAGACAGGCCGTGGAAGGCCCGCTGTCCGCAGTCATGCGCGGAGCGGGTGCACACACACTGCTCAAACACACTAGGCTTTAGCTGAAAAAACGGTTTTGGCCCGGTGCGGAAGGACAGTGTGAGTGCGCCCTTACTCACCTGATCACCTGAACTGTCTTCACAGTTGATTTGTTGGACCAGTTTTGTGTTTTTGATTGGTTGGAATGAAAACATACAGCCACTCGGCCCTTTACTGGATCAGTTTGACACAGATGATATTGTTATATAAATGTATATACTGCACTGCTTTTAGCATGAATTAGTTTAAAGTTTAGTTTAGTTTTAGCTTAAAGGGAGACCTTGAGTACATCAAAACCCTCACAGGACCCTGCTTATGACCGATCGGCTTCTGTTGTCCCTTAAAAAATGTTGAATGTTCAGTTCATTTCAGTTCATTGCCGCGGCTGTGTGAGCACTCTGTTTACAGCAGCGAATAGAGTCTCGTAGATAACACGGGTGATTTAACTTCCAATTTGTTGTTTTAGTGCTTCGTCCAGAACACACACCAGCAGAAAAGATTCTCTTCAACTGAGTTAGTTTCGCCGAGAGCCCTGAAACATGGCCGCCCGCCATAACACGTCAGCAAGTATTGAAAAACACCCTCCCGACTGCCGCGGACAGTATCACTCCTCGCAAATAAACAGAGATGTTAATTAATTCCTCAAAATGCAATTAAATTAGTTTTGTGCTGACGACTAATAACTGCAATTACTGCGGGCGTCGAGAAAATAAAAGCAACCAGCGCTAATCTTTGCAACAGACCTTTTAGGCTCCCTTGTCATATTTTTTATAATTAAGTTGGACTGGCTCCAGTTTTTTTTTTTGTTTTTTTTCTCAGCTCTCAGCTCTGCAGGCCCACGCAGCAGCAGCCTCACTGCATCACTGAGTTTGTATCTCCCACTGCTCACAACAATGGCTTAGTGCCCGAGCAGCAAACAGACACACACCACCGACTGTGGCCACAGGAAAGAAAAGGAGAGATTACACGATGCCCCGAAAACCTGTTTTTGTCTCAAACTGTGGCCTCAGACAACTGACTGTAGAGGATTAGAGACAAGGCTTTTCAATCCAACTGTCAGGCAAAGTTTCAGGGATTTTTTAAGAATAAAAAAAAAAAGTCAATGCCAGCCAAAGTAGACCAAGCGCATTTCCATGAGACGTGTCTACTCTTTCAATAGCTTATCACGATACGTTTGTGCTGCCTGAAGGCCAAAAGGAAGAAAAACCAATAAATGTGCTTGGCAATATTTTTAAAATGATATCAATGGTAACGTTCATCTCCTGGGCACTGCCGAGGGGCTGTTGAGCAAGGCACCGGACCCCCAACTGCTCGGGGCGTTGATCCACTGGCAGACCCCTCGCTCTAACATCTCTCCATTAGTTGCATGTATATAGGTCCTGTTTGTGCATGTGTGTGTATTTCGGGCCTGTGTGTTTGAAACATGAATAATAACAGAGTGAAAATTTGAATTTCCCTTGCGGGATAAATAAAAGTAATTCTTCTTCTTCTTCTTCAGCTTTACTCAACTTCTGCTCCATGTCATGTTATCAACAACATACAATCTCTCAATTAGTACTTACTTAGTACTAACCTAGCTTTACCCTTGTGAGCTGATACAGTAGGCAACTGGTAATTGCACCGCCCTCCACTCTGTTTGCACCCAAATTGATTGCCTCCCTCGCCAATGCTTCACAATGGCCCTGGGTGGTACAACCCCAAAGGTCATTTTCTACGTAGATGAGACAGTGTGTACAGATAAATATTTTTACAGAAACTTCTCATACGGGTCCAGTGTCCAAAGCATCTTTTTTGAATGTTTTGTTTTGATGTTCAGCCGAACCTACTCCTTTTTACCGCGGTTTCCTTTCCGTTTTTCTAATTCTATTCATAGAAATGCATATGAAAGCAGCTAGAGATGAGAAGACGTATGGAAAATCATCATGTGGATTTATGCATTACAACCCGGTTTACATCAGAATGTAGGTGAGAAAATAAATACAGGATGCATAACAACTTAAATCTTATAGCCAAGGTTTTTCCGATGCAGGAAATAGGCTTGTTATGATGGCTTGCTGTAGCTGGTCACAGAGCTACAGAATGGAAGAAAAAGCATTGATGTCCCTCCCGCTGACAGATGTTTGTGTGCTTGAAAGGCCTTCGGTGAAATGTAAAAGCAAAAATTGGCTTGTTTGTTCAGATTTCACAACTTACACCGCCCCCACCACCGACACCTCCAATAACCCCCTCCCCTCCTCTTTTCCTTGTTTTAATGTCTCTTTTTTTCCATTTGATTGATGTATAATCTGCATTCTTTATGCCCTATATGCGTGTGCACCAACCGATGCATCAGAATGGTTGTCAGATGTCTGCACTCATTTGTGTAAATATGGCTGATCTGCGTGTGCCTGCTCCACCCCATGTGGCTGTGTTGTGAGCTCACAGCCAGCTAGCTTAAGTCCTAGAGAGACAATGCGTGTCCGTCTATTAAAGTTTGCCAGGTGATGCTGTGCATTTATCAGCATGCTTGCACATGCTGTCAGGGAGGCAGACGTGCACGTACGAAAACACAGTGGGGCACACTACTGCAGGTCTGTGTCTGCTGCCTGAGCACTAACACAGTGTTTTACCCCTGTGGTGTGGTCTGGATTTCTCAGGTTTTAGTGCAGCTAAGAGTTCCTGTTGGTATTGATAAGCTTTATTTGCTCTGGTTACGTTCCACAGTTTACATTCTGATGCTGAATAGGTAGACTTTGGATGGAGCTCTTTTCTAAAAGGGCTCCTCTGTGGCCTCTTTAAAGCTGTGTATTAAATGAATGATCCTTATATAAGACCTTCTCTTCCCTGAACAGGGTTCAGCCATGTTGAGTGAAATCAGGATGAAAATAAAGAAAATGCCCTTGGTGACACTGCCATACACTCGCAAAGGGCAACTCACACATGGGAGACGAGGTGTGTGTGGGAGAGTGCGGTCAATGTCATTTTATTGTGAGAAGTTTCAGTAATATAAGTAACCAATAAAGAAAACACATTTTGTAATCTCGCTGTAATTACCGACATAACACAAGCACATACATCCACAGGAGGACAAAAACTTTATTTGGCGTAATTGCTGAAGGAACACGACGGCACACTTCCACAGGAGAAAGACACTCTGGCTGTAAAGAAGAGGACACAACTGCTGATTACCTTGAGAAATAATACTGTAGGTAACAAATAGTCCCAGTAAAATCAAGATATTGAGCTTGAGCGGTGCTTGTTACCTGTGTACAGAGTCAGACGAGATTTTCATATTTAGCATTAACCATTCATTTGTTTCCCTAGAGAAGAAGGAAAGTAAAGTGAAAAATAGTACCACTTTTGAAGGTATAACAGTAATGCATTCCTGTGTTTTAATTACAACACTAAAGTCTTCAGACATTAAGATTAAAAGAATAGATCCACATTTTTGGAAATACACTTGAGGAGTTATTTTCCAAAACGCTATAAATCCATTTTAATAGTTTTCAGGAAAATGACATTTTTTACCTAGACCCACACATTTGGTTAATATTCATTAATCTTGTCAGAATGGTTTATGGCTCAGTCTGAACATGTTGAACGGACGGACAAAACAAAAGACTCTCCCGCTTCAGAGCGCCGCCATGTTGGATCACAAAGTATAGCAACGCTCACTGAATTCTGATTGGTCGAGAGGGCGTATCGCATTTAGGCTAAAAATAGGTTTGGCGCTGGTCGCGGTTTGGAAAGGAACTGCATCTTGAGACCATTTTAAACAAGGAAATATAGTGATTTGGCATGAAACATTGATGAAGCAGTGAAAAGGTTCTGTATACAGCAAAGTGGCATGACATGTTTTGAAAAAAAGAGTTCTTCACTTGCTTTCTTACAGAGAGTTAGATGAGAAGATCTGCATCTGTATGCTAAATATGAAAATCTCGTCTGACTCTTTTCACGGGTAACAAGCACCTCTCAAGCTCAATATCTCAATTTTACTGGGACTATTTGAATATCAAGCTAATATTTTATATCCGCACTATGGTTCATTTTTCAAGCAAGCGACAACTGCTGGGGCAGAAAAATGGAGCCAAAGTGGAAGTGCCAAAAACAGCAGTTCCTCAAATGAGCACTTAAGGTTGGCTCTAAAAGCCAGTCAGTCTCTATAGACCCCCATGTTAAAAGGCCCAAATTTACAGTTGAAATAAACATGTATAAAGCCTGGTCTCTACCTGATTTCCCTCTTTATGACAGCTGAACAGGGGAATTGAATTATTATATAACTCATTCGTTTTAATATAGTAAGGCTTTCTGCATTATTAAGGACATGACCGTTTTGAGTGACTGGTGGGTGCTGTCACTGGTGTCGAGCATGGAGTGTAGGCGTCAATGGGGTCTGCCTCGACTCCACCCATTCACCACATCTTTGAAGCAGGTGGGGTCATGCACTGCCAAGATGGCGACAGTTGTATCCATCCACACTGAGCTTCACGATGAATTTTCAAAAACCTATAGGTGACGTCACGAAGACTACATCCATGTTTTATACAGTCTGTATTTTCAGCAAACTCAAGTCCAATTTAAATGCTCACCAGCAGTAATCTACAGTACAGCAGAAGCTGGAGACATTTGTTCCATGCAGCTCTGCTTCACCAATATGGCATGAAAATATCCTGCTGCAGAATCTCCCCACTTTCCAGCATGTCCCTACATGACTGCAGACCCCTCCTGCTGAGTCCTGCATCTTCCACGAGACTGCAAATCACCAAAACCATGCTTATTACACCGTTTTTTAGGTTGGTAGGAATTTTACACAGCCTTCAATCTGATTCTGTTTGCTAACGGTGAAGATGCATCGGATGCTAGTCAAGGATCTGTTGAGGAGTTTCAAATTTCAAAACCCTGCTTCTCTTTAGATTGTAGAGTCAATATCCAGTATTTTCCATTGCCTGGCTGAACACAGGTAATGTAGTAAAAAGGAAACACAAGACAATGTGCAGCAGTGTCACTTTGCTTTTCCATGTCTCGGTCATCCAGTTCTCACTCTCCTGTTTTTCTCTACTTCTTTAGATGTTTTGGTGAAGACACTTGTATCACTATCCCAGACATTGATGCGGTGGTGATGGTGTTGCAGCCCAGTGAGCCCAGAATAACCATCACCGGAATGGAGAGACTGAATTGGCCAGCCTCCGACCTCAGAGCAACAGTAGGCACAGCTCTGTTCCAGGACCTCCACATCAGCAGCACAGTCACCAGGGCAGATGCTACCACACATCACACAGGTATGGACTATCACACAAGGTGGTAACTTCTGTGCCTACAGGGTACTTTCCCAAAAACAAGGGTTAGGGTTAGGGTTGGGGTTGGGGTTGGGGTTAGGGTTAGGGTTGGAGTTAGGGGAAGGGTTAGGGGAAGGGTTAGGGCTGGGCTTGGGGTTAGGGTTGGGGCTGGGGTTAGGGTTAGGGTTGGGGTTAGGGTTAGGATTGGGGTTAGGGTCAGGGTTAGGGTTGGAATTAGGGTTAGGGTTGGGTTTAAGGTTAGAGTTAGGGTTGGGGTTAGGGTTAGGGTTGGGATTAGGGTTGGGGTTAGGGTTAGGGTTGGGATTAGGGTTAGGGTTAGGGTTGGGATTAGGGTTGGGGTTAGGGTTAGGGTTAGGGTTGGGTTTAGGGTTAGGGTTAGGGTTGGGGATAGGGTTAGGGTTAGGGTTGGGGTTAGGGTTAGGGTTAGGGTTGGGGTTAGGGTTAGGGTTTTGGGGTTAGGGTTAGGGTAAGGGTTAGGGTTGGGGCTAGGGTTAGGGTTGTGATTAGGGTTAGGGTTAGGGTTTGGATTAGGGTTAGGGTTAGGGTTAGGGTTAGGACTAGGGT